>NW_026045963.1:0-42926 GCF_023898315.1 Schistocerca nitens
TGCACTCCGTGCGAAAGCTGCACTCCTTTCGAAGTCTCCACTCTGTGCGAAGGCTGCACTCCGTGCGATGGCTGCACTCTGTGTGAGGGCTGCACTCCATGCAACAGCAGCACTCCGTGCGAAGGCAGCACTCCGTGTGAAGTCTGCACTGTGTCCGAAGGCTGCACTCCATGCGAAGGCTGCACTCCGTGCGAGGGCTGCACTCCGTGCCAAAGCAGCACTCCGTGGCAAGGCTGCACTCCGGCCAAGGCTGCACTCCGTGCGAAGGCTGCACTCCGTGCAAAGGCTGCATTCCGTGCGAAGGCTGCACTCCGTGTGAAGCCAGCACTCCGTGCGAAGGCTGCACTATGTCCGAAGGCTGCACTCCATGCGAAGGCTGCACTCCGTGCGAAGGCTGCACTCCGTGCCAAAGCTGCACTCCGTGCCAAGGCTGCACTCCGGACAAGGCTGCACTCCGTGCGAAGGCAGCACTCCGTGTGAAGGCTGCACTCCGTGTGATGGCTGCACTCCGTGCGAAGGCTGCATTCCGTGCGAAGGCTGCACTCTGTGCGAAGGCTGCACTCCGTGCGAAGGCTGCACTCCGTGCAACAGCAGCACTCCGTGCGAAGGCTACACTCCGTGCGAAGGCTGCACTCCTTGCGAAATCTCCACTCCGTGCGAAGGCTGCACTCCGTGCGATGGCTGCACCCCGTGCGAGGGCTGCACTCTGTACAACAGCAGCACTCTGTGCGAAGGCAGCACTCCGTGCGGAGGCAGCACTCCGTGCGAAGGCTGCACTCCGTGCGAAGGCTGCACTCTGTGCGAAGGCTGCACTCCTTGCGAAGGCTGCACTCCGTGCCAAGGCTGCACTCGGTGCCAAGGCTGCACTCGGTGCCAAGGCTGCACTCCGTGCGAAGGCTGCACTCCGTGCGAAGGCTGAACTCCGTGCGACGGCTGCACTACGTGCGAAGGCTGCACTCCGTGCGAAGGCTGCACTCTGTGCAAAGGCTGCACTCCGTGCGGAGGCTGCACTCGTTGCGAAGGCTGCACTCCGTGCGAAGGCTGCACACCTTGCGAAGTCTCCACTACGTGCGAAGGCTGCACTCCGTGCGATGGCTGCACTCCATGCGAAGGCTGCACTCCGTGCAACAGCAGCACTCCGTGCGAAGGCAGCACTCCGTGCGAAAGCAGCACTCCGTGTGAAGGCTGCACTCCGTGCGAAGGCTGCACTCCGTGCGAATGCTGCACTCCGTGCGATGGCTGCACTGTGTTCGAGGGCTGCACTCTGTGCGAAAACTGCTGCACTGCATGCAAAGGCTGCTCTCCCTGTGAAGGGTATACTCCCAGTGGAGGCTGCACTCCATGGAGAGACTGCACTCCATGGCGAGACTGCACTCCGTGCAGAGACTGCACTCCATGTGGAGGCTGCACTCCATGTGGAGGCTGCACTCCCTGCGGAGGCTGCACTCATTGTGAAGGCTGCACTCCGTGCGAAGGCTGCACTCCGTGCGAAGGCTGCCTACCGTGCGAAGGCTGCACTCCGTGCGAAGGCTGCACTCCATGCGAAGGCTGCACTCCGTGCGAAGGCAGCTCTCCGTGCGTAGGCAGCACTCCGTGTGAAGGCTGCACTCCGTGCGAAGGCTGCACTCCGTGCGATGGCTGCACTGTGTTCGAGGGCTGCACTCTGTGCGAAAACTGCTGCACTGCATGCAAAGGCTGCTCTCCCTGTGAAGGGTGTACTCCCAGTGGAGGCTGCACTCCATGCAGAGACTGCACTCCATGCAGAGACTGCACTCCATGCAGAGACTGCACTCCATGTGGAGGCTGCACTCCATGTGGAGGCTGCGCTCCCTGCGGAGGCTGCACTCATTGTGAAGGCTGCACTCATTGTGAAGGCTATACTCCGTGCGAAGGCTGCACTCCGTGCGAAGGCTGCACTCCGAGCGAAGGCTCCTCTCCTTGCGAAGTCTCCACTCCGTGCGAAGGCTGCACTCCGTGCGATGGCTGCACTCCGTGCGAAGGCTGCACTCAGTGCAACAGCAGCACTCCGTGTGAAGGCAGCACTCCGTGCGAAGGCAGCACTATGTGCGAAGGCTGCACTCCGTGCGAAGGCTGCACTCCATGCGAAGGCTGCACTTCGTGCGAAGCCTGCAATCCGTGCGAAGGCTGCACTCCGTGCGAAGGCTGCACTCCGTGCGAAGGCTGCACTCCGTGCGAAGGCTGCACTCCGTGCGAAGGCTGCACTCCGTGCGAAGGCTGCCCTCCTTGCGAAGTCTCCACTCCGTGCGAAGGCTGCACTCCGTGCGATGGCTGCACACCGTGCGAAGGCTGCACTCCGTGCGAAGGCTGCACTCCGTGCGAAGGCTGCACTCCACGCTAAGGCTGCACTCCGTGCGAAGGCTGCATTCCGTGCGAAGGCTCCACTCCGTGCGAAGGCTGCACTCCGTGCAAATGCTGCACTCCGTGCGATGGCTGCACTGTGTTCGAGGGCTGCACACTGTGCGAAAACTGCTGCACTGCATGCAAAGGCTGCTCTCCCTGTGAAGGGTGTACTCCCAGTGGAGGCTGCACTCCATGCGGAGACTGCACTCCATACAGAGACTGCACCCCATGCAGAGACTGCACTCCATGTGGAGGCTGCACTCCATGTGGAGGCTGCACTCCCTGCGGAGGCTGCACTCATTGTGAAGGCTGCACTCCGGTCGAAGGCTGCACTCCGTGCGAAGGCTGCACTCCGTGCGAAGGTTGCACTCCGTGCGAAGGCTGCACTCCGTGCGAAGGCTGCACTCCATGCGAAGGCTGCACTCCGTGCGAAGGCTGCACTCCGTGAGAAGGCTGCATTCCTTGCGACGTCTCCACTCCGTGCGAAGGCTGCACTCCGTAAGATGGCTGCACTCCGTGCAGAAGCTGCACTCCTTGCAACAGCAGCACTCCGTGCGAAGGCAGCACTCCGTGCGAAGACAGCACTCCGTGCGAAGGCAGCACTCCGTGTGAAGGCTGCGGTCCGTGCGAAGGCAGCACACCGTGCGAATGCTGCACTCCGTGCGAAGGCTGCACTCCATGCCAAGGCTGCACTCCGTGAGAAGGCTGCACTCCGTGCGAAGGCTGCACTCCGTGCGAAGGCTGCACTCCGTGCGAAGGCTGGACTCCGTGCGAAGGCTGCACTCCTTGCAAAGTCTCCACTCCGTGCGAAGGCTGCACTCCGTGCGACGGCTGAAATCCGTGCGAAGGCTGCACTCCGTGCAACAGCAGCACTCCATGCGAAGGCAGCACTCCGTGCGAAGGCAGCACTCCGTGCGAGGGCTGCACTCCATGCGAAGGCTGTACTCTGTGCGAAGGCTGCACTCCGTGCGAAGGCTGCACTCCGTACGAAG
Organism: Schistocerca nitens; assembly: GCF_023898315.1. NCBI lineage: Eukaryota > Metazoa > Arthropoda > Insecta > Orthoptera > Acrididae > Schistocerca > Schistocerca nitens. The sequence goes on from NW_026045963.1 coordinate 3,354, forward strand.
GCTGCACTCCGTGCGAAGGCTGCACTCCTTGCGAAGTCTTCACTCCGTGCGAAGGCTGCACTCCGTGCGATGGTGGCAATCCGTGCGAAGGCTGCACTCCGTGCAACAGCAGCACTCCGTGCAAAGGCAGCACTCCGTTCAAAGGCAGCACTCCGTGTGGAGGCAGCACTCAGTTCGAAAGCTGCACTTCGTGCGAAGGCTGCACTCCGTGCGAATGCTGCACTCCGTGTGAAGGCTGCACTCCGTGCGAATGCTGCACTCCGTGTGAAGGCTGCACTCCGTGCGAATGCTGCACTCCGTGCGAAGGCTCCACTCCGTGCAACAGCAGCACTCCGTGCGAAGGCAGCTCTCTGTGCGAAGGCAGCACTCCGTGTAAGGCCTGCACTCCGTGAGAAGGCTGCATTCCTTGCGACGTCTCCACTCCGTGCGAAGGCTGCACTCCGTTAGATGGCTGCACTCCGTGCAGAAGCTGCACTCCGTGCAGAAGCTGCACTCCTTGCAACAGCAGCACTCCATGCGAAGGCAGCACTCCGTGCGAAGACAGCACTCCGTGCGAAGGCAGCACTCCGTGTGAAGGCTGCGGTCCGTGCGAAGGCAGCACACCGTGCGAATGCTGCACTCCGTGCGAAGGCTGCACTCCATGCCAAGGCTGCACTCCGTGAGAAGGCTGCACTCCGTGCGAAGGCTGCACTCCGTGCGAAGGCTGCACTCCGTGCGAAGGCTGCACTCCGTGCGAAGGCTGCACTCCTTGCAAAGTCTCCACTCCGTGCGAAGGCTGCACTCCGTGCGATGGCTGAAATCCGTGCGAAGGCTGCACTCCGTGCAACAGCAGCACTCCATGCGAAGGCAGCACTCCGTGCGAAGGCAGCACTCCGTGCGAAGGCTGCACTCCATGCGAAGGCTGTACTCTGTGCGAAGGCTGCACTCCGTGCGAAGGCTGCACTCCGTACGAAGGCTGCACTCCGTGCGAAGGCTGCACTCCTTGCGAAGTCTCCACTCCGTGCGAAGGCTGCACTCCGTGCGATGGTGGCAATCCGTGCGAAGGCTGCACTCCGTGCAACAGCAGCACTCCGTGCAAAGGCAGCACTCCGTTCGAAGGCAGCACTCCGTGTGGAGGCAGCACTCAGTTCGAAAGCTGCACTTCGTGCGAAGGCTGCACTCCGTGCAAATGCTGCACTCCGTGTGAAGGCTGCACTCCGTGCGAATGCTGCACTCCGTGTGAAGGCTGCACTCCGTGCGAATGCTGCACTCCGTGCGAAGGCTCCACTCCGTGCAACAGCAGCACTCCGTGCGAAGGCAGCTCTCTGTGTGAAGGCAGCACTCCGTGTAAGGGCTGCACTCCGTGAGAAGGCTGCATTCCTTGCGACGTCTCCACTCCGTGCGAAGGCTGCACTCCGTAAGATGGCTGCACTCCGTGCAGAAGCTGCACTCCTTGCAACAGCAGCACTCCGTGCGAAGGCAGCACTCCGTGCGAAGACAGCACTCCGTGCGAAGGCAGCACTCCGTGTGAAGGCTGCGGTCTGTGCGAAGGCAGCACACCGTGCGAATGCTGCACTCCGTGCGAAGGCTGCACTCCGTGCCAAGGCTGCACTCCGTGAGAAGGCTGCACTCCGTGCGAAGGCTGCACTCCGTGCGAAGGCTGCACTCCGTGCGAAGGCTGCACTCCGTGCGAAGGCTGCACTCCTTGCAAAGTCTCCACTCCGTGCGAAGGCTGCACTCCGTGCGATGGCTGAAATCCGTGCGAAGGCTGCACTCCGTGCAACAGCAGCACTCCATGCGAAGGCAGCACTCCGTGCGAAGGCAGCACTCCGTGCGAAGGCTGCACTCCGTGCGAAGGCTGTACTCTGTGCGAAGGCTGCACTCGGTGCGAAGGCTGCACTCCGTACGAAGGCTGCACTCCGTGCGAAGGCTGCACTCCTTGCGAAGTCTCCACTCCGTGCGAAGGCTGCACTCCGTGCGATGGTGGCAATCCGTGCGAAGGCTGCACTCCGTGCAACAGCAGCACTCCGTGCAAAGGCAGCACTCCGTTCGAAGGCAGCACTCCGTGTGGAGGCAGCACTCAGTTCGAAAGCTGCACTTCGTGCGAAGGCTGCACTCCGTGCGAATGCTGCACTCCGTGTGAAGGCTGCACTCCGTGCGAATGATGCACTCCGTGTGAAGGCTGCACTCCGTGTGAATGCTGCACTCCATGCGAAGGCTCCACTCCGTGCAACAGCAGCACTCCGTGCGAAGGCAGCTCTCTGTGCGAAGGCAGCACTCCGTTTAAGGGCTGCACTCCATGCGAAGGCTGCACTCCGTGCGAAGGCTGCACTCCGTGCGAAGGCTGCACTCCGTGCAAAGGCTGCACTCTGTGCGAAGGCTGCACTTCGTGCGAAGTCTGCACTCCATGCAACAGCAGCACTCCGTGCGAAGGCTGCACTCCGTGCGAAGGCTGCACACCTTGCGAAGTCTCCACTCAGTGCAAAGGCTGCACTCCGTGCGAATGCTGCACTCCGTGTGAAGGCTGCACTCCGTGTGAATGCTGCACTCCATGCGAAGGCTCCACTCCGTGCAACAGCAGCACTCCGTGCGAAGGCAGCTCTCTGTGCGAAGGCAGCACTCCGTTTAAGGGCTGCACTCCATGCGAAGGCAGCTCTCTGTGCGAAGGCAGCACTCCGTTTAAGGGCTGCACTCCATGCGAAGGCTGCACTCCGTGCGAAGGCTGCACTCCGTGCGAAGGCTGCACTCCGTGCGAAGGCTGCACTCCGTGCGAAGGCAGCACTCCGTGCGAAGGCTGCACACCGTGCGAATGCTGCACTCCGTGCGAAGGCTGCACTCCGTGCCAAGGCTGCACTCCGTGCGAAGACTGCACTCCGTGCGAAGGCTGCACTCCGTCGAAGGCTGCACTCCGTGCGAAGGCTGCACTCCGTGCGAAGGCTGCACTCCTTGCAAAGTCTCCACTCCGTGCGAAGGCTGCACTCCGTGCGAAGGCACACTCCTTGCGAAGTATGCACTCCGTGCGAAGGCTGCACTCCGTGCGATGGCTTCACTCCGTGCGAAGCCTGCACTCCGTGAAACAGCAGCACTCCGTGCGAAGGCAGCACTCCGTGCGAAGGCAGCACTCCGTGCGAAGGCTGCACTCCGTGCGAAGGCTGCACTCCGTGCGAAGGCTGCACTCCCTGCGGAGGCTGCACTCATTGGGAATGCTGCACTCCGTGCGAAGGCTGCACTCCGTGCGAAGGCTGCACTCCGTGCGATGGCTGCACTCCGTGCAAAGGCTGCACTCCGTGCAACAGCAGAACTCCGTGCGAAGGCAGCACTCCTTGCGAAGGCAGCACTCCGTGCGAAGGCTGCACTCCGTGCGAAGGCTGCACTCCGTGCAAAGGCTGCACTCCGTGCGAAGGCAGCACTCCGTGTGAAGGCTGCACTCCCTGCGGAGGCTGCACTCATTGGGAAGGCTGCACTCCGTGCAACAGCAGCACTCCGTGCGAAGGCAGCACTCCGTGCGAAGGCTGCGCTCCGTGCGAAGGCTGCACTCCTTGCGAAGTCTCCACTCCGTGCGAAGGCTGCACTCCGTGTAATGGTAGCAATCCGTGTGAAAGCTGCATTCGGTGCAACAGCAGCACTCCGTGCGAAGGCAGCACTCCGTGCGAAGGCTGCACTCCGTGCAAAGGCTGCACTCCATGCGAAGGCTGCACTCCCTGCGGAGGCTGCACTCATTGGGAATGCTGCACTCCGTGCGAAGGCTGCACTCCGTGCGAAGGCTGCACTCCGTGCGATGGCTGCACTCCGTGCAAAGGCTGCACTCCGTGCAACAGCAGAACTCCGTGCGAAGGCAGCACTCCTTGCGAAGGCAGCACTCCGTGCGAAGGCTGCACTCCGTGCGAAGGCTGCACTCCGTGCGAATGCTGCACTCCGTGCGATGGCTGCACTCCGTGCGAAGGCTGCACTCCGTGCAACAGCAGCACTCCGTGCGAAGGCAGCACTCCGTGCGAAGGCTGCGCTCCGTGCGAAGGCTGCACTCCTTGCGAAGTCTCCACTCCGTGCGAAGGCTGCACTCCGTGTAATGGTAGCAATCCGTGTGAAAGCTGCATTCGGTGCAACAGCAGCACTCCGTGCAAAGGCAGCACTCCGTTCGAAGGCAGCACTCCGTGCGGATGCTGCACTCAGTTCGAAGCCTGCACTTCGTGCGAAGGCTGCACTCCGTGCGAATGCTGCACTCCGTGTGAAGGCTGCACTCTGTGCGAAGGCTGCACTCCTTGCAAAGTCTCCTCTCCGTGCGAAGGCTGCACTCCGTGCGATGGCTGCATTCCGTGCGAAGGCTCCACTCCGTGCAACAGCAGCACTCCGTGCGAAGGCAGCTCTCTGTGCGAAGGCAGCACTCCGTGTAAGGGCTGCACTCCGTGCGAAGGCTGCACTCTGTTCGAAGCCTGCACTTCGTGCGAAGGCTGCACTCCGTGCAACAGCAGCACTCCGTGCGAAAGCTGCACTCCGTGCGAAGGCTGCACACCTTGCGAAGTCTCCACTCCATGCGAAGGCTGCACTCCGTGAAACAGCAGCACTCCGTGCGAAAGCAGCACTCCGTGCGAAGGCAGCACTCCGTGCGAAGGCTGCACTCCGTGGGAAGGCTGCACTCCGTGCGAAGGCAGCACTCCATGCGAAGGCTGCACTCCGTGCAAAGGCTGCACTCCCTGCGGAGGCTGCACTCATTGGGAAGGCTGCACTCCGTGCGAAGGCTGCACTCCGTGCGAAGGCTGCACTCCGTGCGATGGCTGCACTCCGTGCGAAGGCTGCACTCCGTGCAACAGCAGCACTCCGTGCGAAGGCAGCACTCCGTGCGAAGGCTGCACTCCGTGCGAAGGCTGCACTCCTTGCGAAGTCTCCACTCCGTGCGAAGGCTGCACTCCGTGTAATGGTAGCAATCTGTGTGAAGGGTGCACTCCGTGCAACAGCAGCACTCCGTGCAAAGGCAGCACTCCGTTCGAAGGCAGCACTCCGTGCGAATGCTGCACTCAGTTCGAAGCCTGCACTTCGTGCGAAGGCTGCACTCCGTGCAACAGCAGCACTCCGTGCGAAGGCAGCTCTCTGTGCGAAGGCAGCACTCCGTGTAAGGGCTGCACTCCGTGCGAAGGCTGCACTCCGTGCGAAGGCTGCACCCCGTGCGAATGCTGCACTCCGTGCGAAGGCTGCACTCTGTTCGAAGCCTGCACTTCGTGCGAAGGCTGCACTCCGTGCAACAGCAGCACTCCGTGCGAAAGCTGCACTCCGTGCGAAGGCTGCACACCTTGCGAAGTCTCCACTCCGTGCGAAGGCTGCACTCCGTGCGATGGCTGCACTCCGTGCGAGGGCTGCACTCCGTGCAACAGCAGCACTCCGTGCGAAGGCAGCACTCCGTATGGAGGCAGCACTCCGTGCGAAGGCAGCACTCCGTGCGAAGGCTGCACTCCGTGCGAAGGCTGCACTCCGTGCCAAGGCTGCACTCCATGCGGAGGCTGCACTCCTTGCGAAGGCTGCACTCCGTGCCAAGGCTGCACTCCGTGCCAAGGCTGCACTCCGTGCAAAGGCTGCACTCCGTGCGAAGGCAGCACTCCGTGGGAAGGCAGCACTCCGCGCGAAGGCTGCACACCGTGCGATTGCTGCACTCCGTGCGAAGGCTGCACTCCGTGCCAAGGCTGCACTCTGTGCGAAGACTGCACTCCGTGCGAAGGCTGCACTCCGTGCGAAGGCTGCACTCCGTGCGAAGGCTGCACTACCTGCGAAGGCTGCACTCCGTGCGAAATCTGCACTCCTTGCAAAGTCTCCACTCCGTGCGAAGGCTGCACTCCGTGCGAAGGCACACTCCTTGCGAAGTATGCACTCCGTGCGAAGGCTGCACTCCGTGCGATGGCTTCACTCCGTGCAAAGGCTGCACTCCGTGAAACAGCAGCACTCCGTGCGAAGGCAGCACTCCGTGCGAAGGCAGCACTCCGTGCGAAGGCTGCACTCCGTGCGAAGGCTGCACTCCGTGCGAAGGCTGCACTCCGTGCGAAGGCTGCACTCCCTGCGGAGGCTGCACTCATTGGGAATGCTGCACTCCGTGCGAAGGCTGCACTCCGTGCGAAGGCTGCACTCCGTGCGATGGCTGCACTGTGTTCGAGGGCTGCACTCTGTGTGTAAACTGCTGCACTGCATGCAAAGGCTGCTCTCCCTGTGAAGGGTGTACTCCCAGTGGAGGCTGCACTCCATGGAGAGACTGCACTCCATGCAGAGACTGCACTCCATGGAGAGACTGCACTCCATGTGGAGGCTGCACTCCATGTGGAGGCTGCACTCCCTGCGGAGGCTGCACTCATTGTGAAGGCTGCACTCCATGCGAATGCTGCACTCCTAGCGAAGGCCGCCCTCCGTGCGAAGGCTGCACTCCGTGCCAAGGCTGCACTCCGTGCGAAGTCTGCACTCTGTGCGAAGGCAGCTCTCTGTGCGAATGCAGCACTCCGTGTGAAGACTGCACTCCGTGTGAAGGCTGCACTCCGTGCGATGGCTGCACTCCGTGCGATGGCTGCACTGTGTTCGAGGGCTGCACTCTGTGCGAAAACTGCTGCACTGCATGCAAACGCTGCTCTCCCTGTGAAGGGTGTACTCCCAGTGGAGGCTGCACTCCATGCAGAGACTGCACTCCATGCAGAGACTGCACTCCATGCAGAGACTGCACTCCATGCAGAGACTGCACTCCATGTGGAGGTTGCACTCCATGTGGAGGCTGCACTCCCTGCGGAGGCTGCAATCATTGTGAAGGCTGCACTCATTGTGAAGGCTGCACTCCGTGCGTAGGCTGCACTCCGTGCGATGGCTGCACTCCATGAGAAGTCGGCACTCCGTGCGAAAGCTGCACTCCTTTCGAAGTCTCCACTCTGTGCGAAGGCTGCACTCCGTGCGATGGCTGCACTCTGTGTGAGGGCTGCACTCCATGCAACAGCAGCACTCCGTGCGAAGGCAGCACTCCGTGTGAAGTCTGCACTGTGTCCGAAGGCTGCACTCCATGCGAAGGCTGCACTCCGTGCGAGGGCTGCACTCCGTGCCAAAGCAGCACTCCGTGCCAAGGCTGCACTCCGGCCAAGGCTGCACTCCGTGCGAAGGCTGCACTCCGTGCAAAGGCTGCATTCCGTGCGAAGGCTGCACTCCGTGTGAAGGCAGCACTCCGTGCGAAGGCTGCACTATGTCCGAAGGCTGCACTCCATGCGAAGGCTGCACTCCGTGCGAAGGCTGCACTCCGTGCGAAAGCTGCACTCCGTGCCAAGGCTGCACTCCGGACAAGGCTGCACTCCGTGCGAAGGCAGCACTCCGTGTGAAGGCTGCACTCCGTGTGATGGCTGCACTCCGTGCGAAGGCTGCACTCCGTGCGAAGGCTGCACTCTGTGCGAAGGCTGCACTCCGTGCGAAGGCTGCACTCCGTGCAACAGCAGCACTCCGTGCGAAGGCTACACTCCGTGCGAAGGCAGCACTCCTTGCGAAATCTCCACTCCGTGCGAAGGCTGCACTCCGTGCGATGGCTGCACCCCGTGCGAGGGCTGCACTCTGTACAACAGCAGCACTCCGTGCGAAGGCAGCACTCCGTGCGGAGGCAGCACTCCGTGCGAAGGCTGCACTCCGTGCGAAGGCTGCACTCTGTGCGAAGGCTGCACTTCTTGCGAAGGCTGCACTCCGTGCCAAGGCTGCACTCGGTGCCAAGGCTGCACTCGGTGCCAAGGCTGCACTCCGTGCGAAGGCTGCACTCCTTGCGAAGGCTGAACTCCGTGCGACGGCTGCACTACGTGCGAAGGCTGCACTCCGTGCGAAGGCTGCACTCTGTGCAAAAGCTGCACTCCGTGCGGAGGCTGCACTGGTTGCGAAGGCTGCACTCCGTGCGAAGGCTGCACACCTTGCGAAGTCTCCACTACGTGCGAAGGCTGCACTCCGTGCGATGGCTGCACTCCATGCGAAGGCTGCACTCCGTGCAACAGCAGCACTCCGTGCGAAGGCAGCACTCCGTGCGAAAGCAGCACTCCGTGTGAAGGCTGCACTCCGTGCGAAGGCTGCACTCCGTGCGAATGCTGCACTCCGTGCGATGGCTGCACTGTGTTCGAGGGCTGCACTCTGTGCGAAAACTGCTGCACTGCATGCAAAGGCTGCTCTCCCTGTGAAGGGTATACTCCCAGTGGAGGCTGCACTCCATGGAGAGACTGCACTCCATGGCGAGACTGCACTCCATGCAGAGACTGCACTCCATGTGGAGGCTGCACTCCATGAGGAGGCTGCACTCCCTGCGGAGGCTGCACTCATTGTGAAGGCTGCACTCCGTGCGAAGGCTGCACTCCGTGCGAAGGCTGCCTACCGTGCGAAGGCTGCACTCCGTGCGAAGGCTGCACTCCATGCGAAGGCTGCACTCCGTGCGAAGGCAGCTCTCCGTGCGTAGGCAGCACTCCGTGTGAAGGCTGCACTCCGTGCGAAGGCTGCACTCCGTGCGATGGCTGCACTGTGTTCGAGGGCTGCACTCTGTGCGAAAACTGCTGCACTGCATGCAAAGGCTGCTCTCCCTGTGAAGGGTGTACTCCCAGTGGAGGCTGCACTCCATGCAGAGACTGCACTCCATGCAGAGACTGCACTCCATGCAGAGACTGCACTCCATGTGGAGGCTGCACTCCATGTGGAGGGTGCACTCCCTGCGGAGGCTGCAATCATTGTGAAGGCTGCACTCATTGTGAAGGCTGCACTCCGTGCGAAGGCTGCACTATGTGCGATGGCTGCACTCCGTGCGAAGGCTGCACTCCGTGCGAAGGCTGCACTCCGTGCGAAGGCTGCACTCCGTGTTAAGTCTGCACTGTGTTCGAGGGCTGCACTATGTGCGAAAACTGCTGCACTGCATGCAAAGGCTGCTCTCCCTGTGGAGAGTGTATTCCCAGTGGAGGCTGCACTCCATGAGGAGACTGCACTCCATGCAGAGACTGCACTCCATGCAGTGACTGCACTCCGTGCGAAGGCTGCACACCTTGCGAAGTCTCCACTCCGTGCGAAGGCTGCACTCCGTGCAAAGGCTGCACTCCTTGCGAAGGCTGCACTCCGAGCGAAGCCTGCACTCCGTGCGATGGCTGCACTCTGTGCGAAGTCTGCACTCCGTGCGAAGGCTGCACTCCTTGCGAAGTCTCCACTCCGTGCGATGGCTGCACTCCGTGTGATGGCTGCACTCCATGCGAAGGCTGCACTCCGTGCAACAGCAGCACTCCATGCGAATGCAGCACTCTGTGCGAAAGCAGCACTCCGTGCGAAGGCTGCACTCCGTGCAAAGGCTGCACTCCGTGCGAAGGCTGCACTCCTTGCGAAGGCTGCACTCCGAGCGAAGCCTGCACTCCGTGCGATGGCTGCACTCTGTGCGAAGGCTGCACTCCGTGCGAAGGCTGCACTCCGTGCGAAGGCTGCACTCCGTGCGAAGGCTACACTCCGTGCGAAGGCAGCACTCCGTGCGAAGTCTGCACTGTGTCCGAAGGCTGCACTCCGTGCGAAGGCTGCACTCCGTGCGAAGGCTGCACTCCGTGCCAAAGCTGCACTCCGTGCCAATGCTGCACTCCGGCCGAGGCTGCACTCCGTGCGAAGGCTGCATTCCGTGCGAAGGCTGCACTCCGTGCGAAGGCAGCACTCCGAGCGATGGCTGCACTGTGTCCGAAGGCTGCACTCCGTGCGAAGGCTGCACCCCGTGCGAAGGCTGCACTCCGTGCCAAAGCTGCACTCCGTGCCAAGGCTGCACTCCGGCCAAGGCTGCACTCCGTGCGAAGGCAGCACTCCGCGTTAAGGCTGCACGCTGTGTGAAGGCTGCACTCCGTGCGAAGGCTGCACTCCGTGAGAAGGCTGCACTCTGTGCGAAGGCTGCACTCCGTGCGATGGCTGCACTCCGTGCGAAGGCTGCACTCCGTGCGAAGGCTGCACTCCGTGCGAAGGCTGCACTCCGTGCCAAGGCTGCACTCCGTGCCAGGGCTGCACTCTGTGCGAAGGCTGCACTCTGTGCGAAGGCTGCACTCCGTGCGAAGGCTGCACTCCGTGCGAAGGCTGCACTCCGTGCGAAGGCTGCACTCCGTGCGAAGGCTGCACTCCTTGCGAAGTCTCCACTCCCTGCGAAGGCTGCTCTCAGTGCGATGACTGCACTCCGTGCAGAGGCTGCACTGCGTGCGAAGGCAGCACTCCGTGCGAAGGCAGCACTCCGTGTGAAGGCAGCACCCTGTGCGAAGGCAGCACTCCGTGCGAAGGCAGCACTCCGTGTGAAGGCTGCACTCCGTGTGAAGGCAGCACACCGTGTGAATGCTGCACTCCGTGCGAAGGCTGCACTCTGTGCCAAGGCTGCACTCCGTGAGAAGGCTGCACTCCGTGCGAAGGCTGCACTCCGTGCGAAGGCTACACTCCGTGCGAAGGCTGCACTCCGTGCGAAGGCTGCACTCCTTGCAAAGTCTCAACTCCGTGCGAAGGCTGCACTCCGTGCGATGGCTGCACTCCGTGCGAAGGCTGCACTGCGTGCGAAGGCAGCACTCCGTGCGAAGGCAGCACTCCGTGCGAAGGCAGCACTCCGTGCGAAGGCAGCACTCCGTGCGAAGGCAGCACTCCGTGTGAAGGCTGCACTCCGTGCGAAGGCAGCACACCGTGTGAATGCTGCACTCCGTGCGAAGGCTGCACTCTGTGCCAAGGCTGCACTCCGTGAGAAGGCTGCACTCCGTGCGAAGGCTGCACTCCGTGCGAAGGCTACACTCCGTGCGAAGGCCACACTCCGTGCGAAGGCTGCACTCCGTGCGAAGGCTGCACTCCTTGCAAAGTCTCAACTCCGTGCGAAGGCTGCACTCCGTGCGATGGCTGCAATCCGTGCGAAGGCTGCACTCCGTGCAACAGCAGTACTCCATGCGAAGGCAGCACTCCGTGCGAAGGCAGCACTCCGTGCGAAGGCTGCACTCCGTGCGAAGGCTGTACTCTGTGCGAAGGCTGCACTCCGTGTGAAGTCTGCACTCCGTGCGAAGGCTCCACTCCGTGCGAAGGCAGCACTTCGTGTGAAGGCAGCACTCCGTTCGAAGGCAGCACTCCGTTCGAAGGCTGCACTCCGTGTGAAGGCTGCACTCCGTGTGAAGGCTGCACTCCGTTCGAAGGCTGCACTCCTTGCGAAGTCTCCACTCCGTGCGAAGGCTGCACTCCGTGCGATGGCTGCACTCTGTGCGAAGGCTGCACTCCGTGCGAAGGCTGCACTCCGTGCAAAGGCTGCACTCCGTGCCAAGGCTGCACTCCGTGCCAGGGCTGCACTCTGTGCGAAGGCTGCACTCCGTGAGAAGGCTGCACTCCGTGCGAAGGCTGCACTCCGTGCGAAGGCTGCACTCCGTGCGAAGGCTGCACTCCTTGCGAAGTCTCCACTCCCTGCGAAGGCTGCACTCAGTGCGATGGCTGCACTCCGTGCGAAGGCTGCACTGCGTGCGAAGGCAGCACTCCGTGCGAAGGCAGCACTCCGTGCGAAGGCAGCACTCCGTGCGAAGGCAGCACTCCGTGCGAAGGCAGCACTCCGTGTGAAGGCTGCACTCCGTGCGAAGGCAGCACACCGTGTGAATGCTGCACTCCGTGCGAAGGCTGCACTCTGTGCCAAGGCTGCACTCCGTGAGAAGGCTGCACTCCGTGCGAAGGCTGCACTCCGTGCGAAGGCTGCACTCTGTGCGAAGGCAGCACTCTGTGCGAAGGCTGCACTCCGTGCGAAGGCTGCACTCCGTGCGAAGGCTGCGCTCCCTATGGAGGCTGCACTTATTTTGAAGGCTGCACTCATTGTGAAGTCTGCAATCCGTGCGAAGGCAGCACTCCGTGCGAAGGCTGCACTCCGTGCGAAGGCTGCACTCCGTGCGAAGGCTGCACTCCGTGCAGAGACTGCACTCCGTGTGAAGGCTGCACTCCGTGCGAAGGCTGCACTCCGTGCGAAGACTGCACTCCGTGCAACAGCAGCACTCCGTACGATGGCAGCACTCAGTGCGAAGGCAGCACTCAGTGCGAAGGCAGCACGCCATGCGAAGGCAGCACTCCATGCGAAGGCTTCACTCCGTGCGAAGGCTGCACTCCGTGCGCAGACTGCACTCCGTGCGAAGGCTGCACTCCGTGCGAAGACTGCACTCCGTGCAACAGCAGCACTCCGTGCGAAGGCAGCACTCAGTGCGAAGGCAGCACTCCGTGCGAAGGCTGCACTCCATGCGAAGGCTTCACTCCGTGCGAAGGCTGCACTCCGTGCGAAGGCAGGACTCCCTGTGAAGGCTGCACTCCGTGCGAAGGCTGCACTCCTTGCAAAGTCTCCACTCCGTGCGATGGCTGCACTCCGTGCGAAGGCTGCACTCTGTGCAAAGGCTGCACTCTGTGCGAAGGCAGCACTCCGTGCGAAGGCTGCACTCCGTGCGATGGCTGCACCCCTTGCAAAGTCTCCACTCCGTGCGAAGGCTGCACTCCGTGCGATGGCTGCACTCAGTGCGAAGGCTGCACTCCGTGCAACAGCAGCACTCCGTGCGAAGGCAGCTCTCCGTGTGAAGGCAGCACTCCGTGTGAAGGCTGCACTCCGTGCGAAGGCTGCACTCCTTACGAAGTCTCCACTCCGTGCGAAGGCTGCACTCCGTGCGATGGCTGCACTCTGTGCGAAGGCTGCACTCCGTGCGAAGGCTGCACTCCGTGCGAAGTCTGCACTCCGTGCCAAGGCTGCACTCCGTGCGAGGGCTGTACTCTGTGCGAAGGCTGCACTCTGTGCGAAGGCTGCACTCCGTGCAAAGGCTGCACTCCGTGCGAAGACTGCACTCCGTGCGAAGGCTGCACTCCTTGCGAAGTCTCCACTCCCTGCGAAGGCTGCACTCCGTGTGAAGGCTGCACTCCGTGCGAAGGATGCACTCCGTGCGAAGGCTGCACTCTGTGCGAAGGCTGCACTCTGTGCGAAGGCTGCACTCCTTGCGAAACCTCCACTCCGTGCGAAGGCTGCACTCCGTGCGATGGCTGCGCTCCAAGCGAAGGCTGCGCTCCGTGCGAAGGCAGCTTTCCGTGCGAAGGCAGCACTCCGTGAGAAGGCAGCACTTCGTGCGAAGGCTGCACTCCGTGCGAAGTTTGCACTCTGTGCGAAGGCTGCACTCCGTGCGAAGGCTGCACTCCGTGCGAAGGCTGCACTCCATGCGATGTCTCCACTCCGTGCGAAGGCTGCACTCCGTGCGATGGCTGCACTCCGTGCGAAGGCTGCACCCCGTGCGAAGGCTGCACTCCGTGCGAAGGCTGCACTTCGCGCTAAGGCTGCACTCCCTGCGAAGACTTAACTCCGTGCGAAGGCTCCACTCCTTGCGAAGGCTGCACTCTGTGGAAATGCTGCACTCCGTGCGATGGCTGCACTGTGTTCGAGGGCTGCACTCTGTGCGAAAACTGCTGCACTGCATGCAAAGGCTGCTCTCCCTGTGAAGGGTGTACTCCCATAGGAGGCTGCACTCCATGCAGAGACTGCACTCCATGCAGAGACTGCACCCCATGCAGAGACTGCACTCCATGTGGAGGCTGCACTCCATGTGGAGGCTGCACTTCGTGCGAAGGCAGCACTCCGTGCGAAGGCAGCACTCCGTGTGAAGGCTGCACTCCGTGCGAAGGCAGCACACCGTGCGAATGCTGCACTCCGTGCGAAGGCTGCACACCGTGCGAAGGCTGCACTCCGTCCCAAGGCTGCACTCCTTGAGAAGGCTGCACTCCGTGCGAAGGCTGCACTCCGTGCGAAGGCTGCACTCCGTGCGAAGGCTGCACTCCGTGCGAAGGCTGCACTCCTTGCAAAGTCTCCACTCCGTGCGAAGGCTGCACTCCGTACGATGGCTGCAATCCGTGCGAAGGCTGCACTCCGTGCAACAGCAGCACTCCATGCGAAGGCAGCACTCCGTGCGAAGGCAGCACTCCGTGCGAAGGCTGCACTCCGTGCGAAGGCTGTACTCTGTGCGAAGGCTGCACTCCGTGCGAAGGCTGCACTCCGTGCGAAGGCTGCACTCCGTGCGAAGGCTGCACTCCTTGCGAAGTCTCCACTCCGTGTGAAGGCTGCACTCCGTGCGATGGTGGCAATCCGAGCGAAGGCTGCACTCCGTGCAACAGCAGCACTCCGTGCAAAGGCAGCACTCCGTTCGAAGGCAGCACTCCGTGCGGAGGCTGCACTCAGTTCGAAGGCTGCACTTCATGCGAAGGCTGCACTCCGTGCGAATGCTGCACTCCGTGTGAAGGCTGCACTCCGTGCGAAGGCTGCACTCCTTGCAAAGTCTCCACTCCGTGCGAAGGCTGCACTCCGTGTGATGGCTGCACTCCGTGCGAAGGCTCCACTCTGTGCAACAGCAGCACTCCGTGCGAAGGCAGCTCTCTGTGCGAAGGCAGCACTCCGTGTAAGGGCTGCACTCCATGCGAAGGCTGCACTCTGTGCGAAGGCTAAACCCCGTGCGAAGGCTGCACTCCGTGCGAAGGCTGCACTCCGTGCGAAGGCTGCATACCTTGCGAAGTCTCCACTCCGTGCTAAGGATGCACTCCGTGTGAAGGCTGCACTACGTGCGAAGGCTGCACTCCGTGCGAAGGCTGCACTCCGTGCGAAGGCTGCACTCCGTGCGAAGGCTGCACACCTCGCGAAGTCTCCACTCCGTGCGAAGGCTGCACTCCGTGCGATGGCTGCACTCCATGCGAAGGCTGCACTCCGTGCAACAGCAGCACTCCGTGCGAAGGCAGCACTCCGTGCGAAAGCAGCACTCCATGCGAAGGCTGCACTCCGTGCGAAGGCTGCACTCCGTGTGAATGCTGCACTCCGTGCGATGGCTGCACTGTGTTCGAGGGCTGCACTCTGTGCGAAAACTGCTGCACTGCATGCAAAGGCTGCTCTCCCTGTGAAGGGTATACTCCCAGTGGAGGCTGCACTCCATGGAGAGACTGCACTCCATGCAGAGACTGCACTCCATGCAGAGACTGCACTCCATGTGGAGGCTGCACTCCCTGCGGAGGCTGCACTCATTGTGAAGGCTGCACTCCGTGCGAAGGCTGCACTCCGTGCGAAGGCTGCCCTCCGTGCGAAGGCTGCACTCCGTGCGAAGTCTGCACTCCGTGCGAAGGCTGCCATCCTTTCGAAGTCTCAACTCTGTGCGAAGGCTGCACTCCGTGCGATGGCTGCACTCTGTGCGAGGGCTGCACTCCGTGCAACAGCAGCACTCCGTGCGAAGGCAGCACTCCGTGCGAAGTCTGCACTGTGTCCGAAGGCTGCACACCGTGCGAAGGCTGCACTCCGTGCGAAGGCTGCACTCCGTGCCAAAGCTGCACTCCATGCCAATGCTGCACTCTGGCCAAGGCTGCACTCCGTGAGAAGGCTGCACTCCGTGCGAAGGCTGCACTCTTTGCGAAGGCTGCACTCCTTGCGAAGTCTCCACTCCGTGCGAAGGCTGCACTCCGTGCGATGGCTGCACTCCGTGCGAGGGATGCACTACGTGCGAAGGCTGCACTCCGTGCGAAGGCTGCACTTCGTGCGGAGGCTGCACTCCTTGCGAAGGCTGCACTCCGTGCCAAGGCTGCACTCGGTGCCAAGGCTGCACTCGGTGCCAAGGCTGCACTCGGTGCCAAGGCTGCACTCCGTGCGAAGGCTGCACTCCTTGCGAAGGCTGAACTCCGTGCGACGGCTGCAATACGTGCGAAGGCTGCACTCCGTGCGAAGGCTGCACTCTGTGCGAAGGCTGCACTCCGTGCGGAGACTGCACTCGTTGCGAAGGCTGCACTCCGTGCGAAGGCTGCACACCTTGCGAAGTCTCCACTCCGTGCGAAGGCTGCACTCCGTGCGATGGCTGCACTCCATGCGAAGGCTGCACTCCGTGCAACAGCAGCACTCCGTGCGAATGCAGCACTCTGTGTGAAAGCAGCACTCCGTGCGAAGGCTGCACTCCGTGCAAGGGCTGCACTCCGTGCGAAGGCTGCACTCCTTGCGAAGGCTGCACTCCGAGCGAAGCCTGCACTCCGTGCGATGGCTGCACTCTGTGCGAAGTCTGCACTCCGTGCGAAGGCTGCACTCCTTGCGAAGTCTCCACTCCGTGCGATGGCTGCACTCCGTGTGATGGCTGCACTCTGTGCGAGGGCTGCACTCTGTGCAACAGCAGCAGTCCGTGCGTATGCAGCACTCCGTGCGAAAGCAGCACTCCGTGTGAAGGCTGCACTCCGTGCGAAGGCTGCACTCTGTGCGAAGGCTGCACCCCGTGCGAAGGCTGCACTCCGTGCGAAGGCTGCACTCCGTGCGAAGGCTGCACTCCGTGCGAAGGCTACACTCCGTGCGAAGGCTGCACTCCGTGCGAAGGCTGCACTGTGTTCGAGGGCTGCACTATGTGCGAAAACTGCTGCACTGCATGCAAAGCCTGCTCTCCCTGTGGAGGGTGTATTCCCAGTGGAGGCTGCACTCCATGAGGAGACTGCACTCCATGCAGAGACTGCACTCCATGCAGAGACTGCACTCCATGTGGAGGCTGCACTCCATGTGGAGGCTGCACACCCTGCAGAGGCTGCACTCATTGTGAAGGCTGCACTCATTGTGAAGGCTGCACTCCGTGCGAAGGCTGCACTCCGTGCGAATGCCGCACTCCGTGCGAAGGCTCCCCTCCTTGCGAAGTCCCCACTCCGTGCGAAGGCTGCACTCCGTGCGATGGCTGCACTCCGTGCGAAGGCTGCACTCAGTGCAACAGCAGCACTCCGTGCGAAGGCAGCACTCCGTGCGAAGGCAGCACTCCGTGCGAAGGCAGCACTATGTGCGAAGGCTGCACTCCGTGCGAAGGCTGTACTCCGTGCGAAGGCTGCACTCCGCGCAAAGGCTCCACACCGCGCGAAGGCTTAACTCCGTGCGAAGGCTCCACTCCGTGCGAAGGCTGCACTCTGTGCAAATGCTGCACTCCTTGCGATGGCTGCACTCCGTGCGAGGGCTGCACTCCGTGCGAGGGCTGCACTCCGTGCAAAGGCTGCATTCCGTGCGAAGGCTGCACTCCGTGCGAAGGCTGCACTCCGTGCGAAGGCTGCACTCCGTGCGAAGGCTGCACTCCGTGTGAAGGCTGCACTCCGTGCGAAGGCTGCACTCCTTGCGATGTCTCCACACCGTGCGAAGGCTGCACTCCGTGCGATGACTGCACTCCGTGCGAAGGCTGCACTCCGTGCGAAGGCTGCACTCCGTGCGAAGGCTGCACTCCGCGCTAAGGCTCCACCCTGTGCGAAGGCTTAACTCCGTGCGAAGGCTCCACTCCGTGCGAAGGCTGCACTCTGTGCAAATGCTGCACTCCGTGCGATGGCTGCACTGTGTTCGAGGGCTGCACACTGTGTGAAAACTGCTGCACTGCATGCAAAGGCTGCTCTCCCTGTGAAGGATGTACTCCCAGTGGAGGCTGCACTCCATGCAGAGACTGCACTCCATGCAGAGACTGCACCCCATGCAGAGACTGCACTCCATGTGGAGGCTGCACTCCATGTGGAGGCTGCACTCCCTGCGGAGGCTGCACTCATTGTGAAGGCTGCACTCCGTGCGAAGGCTGCACTCCGTGCGAAGGCTGCACTCCGTGCGAAGGTTGCACTCCGTGCGAAGGCTGCACTCCGTGCGAAGGCTGCACTCCGTGCGAAGGCTGCACTCCGTGCGAAGGCTGCACTCCGTGAGAAGGCTGCACTCCTTGCGACGTCTCCACTCCGTGCGAAGGCTGCACTCCGTGCGAAGGCTGCACTCCGTGCGAAGGCTGCACTCCGTGCGAAGGCTGCACTCCGTGCGAAGGCTGCACTCCGTGTTAAGTCTGCACTGTGTTCGAGGGCTGCACTATGTGCGAAAACTGCTGCACTGCATGCAAAGGCTGCTCTCCCTGTGGAGGGTGTATTCCCAGTGGAGGCTGCACTCCATGAGGAGACTGCACTCCATGCAGAGACTGCACTCCATGCAGAGACTGCACTCCATGTGGAGGCTGCACTCCATGTGGAGGCTGCACACCCTGCGGAGGCTGCACTCATTGTGAAGGCTGCACTCATTGTGAAGGCTGCACTCCGTGCGAAGGCTGCGCTCCGTGCGAATGCCGCACTCCGTGTGAAGGCTCCTCTTCTTGCGAAGTCTCCACTCCGTGCGAAGGCTGCACTCCGTGCGATGGCTGCACTCCGTGCGAAGGCTGCACTCAGTGCAACAGCAGCACTCCGTGCGAAGGCAGCACTCCGTGCGAAGGCAGCACTATGTGCGAAGGCTGCACTCCGTGCGAAGGCTGCACTCCGTGCGAAGGCTGCACTCCGCGCTAAGGCTCCACTCCGCGCGAAGGCTTAACTCCGTGCGAAGGCTCCACTCCGTGCGAAGGCTGCACTCCTTGCGAAGGCTGCACTCCGTGCGAAGGCTGCACTCCGTGCGAAGGCTGCACTCCGTGTGAAGGCTGCACTCCGTGCGAAGGCTGCACTCCTTGCGATGTCTCCACTCCGTGCGAAGGCTGCACTCCGTGCGATGACTGCACTCCGTGCGAAGGCTGCACTCCGTGCGAAGGCTGCACTCCGTGCGAAGGCTGCACTACGCACTAAGGCTCCACTCTGTGCGAAGGCTTAACTCCGTGCGAAGGCTCCTCTCCGTGCGAAGGCTGCACTCTGTGCAAATGCTGCACTCCGTGCGATGGCTGCACTGTGTTCGAGGGCTGCACACTGTGCGAAAACTGCTGCACTGCATGCAAAGGCTGCTCTCCCTGTGAAGGGTGTACTCCCAGTGGAGGCTGCACTCCATGCAGAGACTGCACTCCATGCAGAGACTGCACCCCATGCAGAGACTGCACTCCATGTGGAGGCTGCACTCCATGTGGAGGCTGCACTCCCTGCGGAGGCTGCACTCATTGTGAAGGCTGCACTCCGTGCGATGGAGGCACTCCGTGCGAAGGCTGCACTCCATGCGAAGGTTGCACTCCGTGCGAAGGCTGCACTCCGTGCGAAGGCTGCACTCCGTGCGAAGGCTGCACTCCGTGCGAAGGGTGCACTCCGTGAGAAGGCTGCACTCCTTGCGACGTCTCCACTCCGTGCGAAGGCTGCACTCCGTGAGATGGCTGCACTCCGTGCGAAAGCTGCACTCCGTGCGAAGGCTGCACTCCTTGCAAAGACTCAACTCCGTGCGAAGGCTGCACTCCGTGCAATGGCTGCAATCCATGCGAAGGTTGCACTCCATGTGAAGGCTGCACTCCGTGCGAAGGCGCACTCCGTGCGAAGGCTGCACTCCGTGCGAAGGCTGCACTCCGTGCGAAGGCTGCACTCTGTGCGAAGGCTGCACTCCGTGCCAAGGCTGCACTCCGTGCCAGGGCTGCACTCTGTGCGAAGGCTGCACTCTGTGCGAAGGCTGCACTCCGTGCGAAGGCTGCACTCCGTGCGAAGGCTGCACTCCGTGCGAAGGCTGCACTCCTTGCGAAGTCTCCACTCCCTGCGAAGGCTGCTCTCAGTGCGATGGCTGCACTCCGTGCGAAGGCTGCACTGCGTGCGAAGGCAGCACTCCGTGCGAAGGCAGCACTCCGTGCGAAGGCAGCACTCCGTGCGAAGGCAGCACTCCGTGTGAAGGCTGCACTCCGTGCGAAGGCAGCACACCGTGTGAATGCTGCACTCCGTGCGAAGGCTGCACTCTGTGCCAAGGCTGCACTCCGTGAGAAGGCTGCACTCCATGCGAAGGCTGCACTCCGTGCGAAGGCTGCACTCCGTGCGAAGGCTACACTCCGTGCGAAGGCTGCACTCCGTGCGAAGGCTGCACTCCTTGCAAAGTCTCAACTCCGTGCGAAGGCTGCACTCCGTGCGATGGCTGCAATCCGTGCGAAGGCTGCACTCCGTGCAACAGCAGTACTCCATGCGAAGGCAGCACTCCGTGCGAAGGCAGCACTCCGTGCGAAGGCTGCACTCCGTGCGAAGGCTGTACTCTGTGCGAAGGCTGCACTCCGTGTGAAGTCTGCACTCCGTGCGAAGGCTGCACTCCGTGCGAAGGCAGCACTCCGTGCGAAGGCAGCACTCCGTTCGAAGGCAGCACTCCGTTCGAAAGCTGCACTCCGTGTGAAGGCTGCACTCCGTTCGAAGGCTGCACTCCTTGCGAAGTCTCCACTCCGTGCGAAGGCTGCACTCCGTGCGATGGCTGCACTCTGTGCGAAGGCTTAACTCCGTGTGAAGGCTCCACTCCGTGCGAAGGCTGCACTCTGTGCAAATGCTGCACTCCGTGCGATGGCTGCACTGTGTTCGAGGGCTGCACACTGTGCGAAAACTGCTGCACTGCATGCAAAGGCTGCTCTCCCTGTGAAGGGTGTACTCCCAGTGGAGGCTGCACTCCATGCAGAGACTGCACTCCATGCAGAGACTGCACCCCATGCAGAGACTGCACTCCATGTGGAGGCTGCACTCCATGTGGAGGCTGCACTCCCTGCGGAGGCTGCACTCATTGCGAAGGCAGCACTCCGTGCGAATGCAGCACTCCGTGCGAAGGCAGCACTCCGTGCGAAGGCAGCACTCCGTGTGAAGGCTGCACTCCGTGCGAAGGCAGCACACCGTGTGAATGCTGCACTCCGTGCGAAGGCTGCACTCTGTGCCAAGGCTGCACTCCGTGAGAAGGCTGCACTCCGTGCGAAGGCTGCACTCCGTGCGAAGGCTACACTCCGTGCGAAGGCTGCACTCCGTGCGAAGGCTGCACTCCTTGCAAAGTCTCAACTCCGTGCGAAGGCTGCACTCCGTGCGATGGCTGCAATCCGTGCGAAGGCTGCACTCCGTGCAACAGCAGTACTCCATGCGAAGGCAGCACTCCGTGCGAAGGCAGCACTCCGTGCGAAGGCTGCACTCCGTGCGAAGGCTGCACTCCGTGCGAAGGCAGCACACCGTGTGAATGCTGCACTCCGTGCGAAGGCTGCACTCTGTGCCAAGGCTGCACTCCGTGAGAAGGCTGCACTCCGTGCGAAGGCTGCACTCCGTGCGAAGGCTGCACTCCGTGCGAAGGCTGCACTCCGTGCGAAGGCTGCACTCCGTGCGAAGGCTGCGCTCCCTGCGGAGGCTGCACTTATTTTGAAGGCTGCACTCATTGTAAAGTCTGCAATCCGTGCGAAGGCAGCACTCAGTGCGAAGGCAGCACTCCGTGCGAAGGCAGCACTCCATGCGAAGGCTTCACTCCGTGTGAAGGCTGCACTCCGTGCGAAGACTGCACTCCGTGCGAAGGCTGCACTCCGTGCGAAGACTGCACTCCGTGCAACAGCAGCACTCCGTGCGAAGGCAGCACTCAGTGCGAAGGCAGCACTCCGTGCGAAGGCTGCACTCCATGCGAAGGCTTCACTCCGTGCGAAGGCTGCACTCCGTGCGAAGGCAGCACTCCCTGTGAAGGCTGCACTCCTTGCGAAGGCTGCACTCCTTGCAAAGTCTCCACTCCGTGCGATGGCTGCACTCCGTGCGAAGGCTGCACTCTGTGCGAAGGCTGCACTCTGTGCGAAGGCAGCACTCCGTGCGAAGGCTGCACTCCGTGCGATGGCTGCACCCCTTGCAAAGTCTCCACTCCGTGCGAAGGCTGCACTCCGTGCGATGGCTGCACTCAGTGCGAAGGCTGCACTCCGTGCAACAGCAGCACTCCGTGCGAAGGCAGCTCTCCGTGTGAAGGCAGCACTCCGTGTGAAGGCTGCACTCCGTGCGAAGGCTGCACTCCTTACGAAGTCTCCACTCCGTGCGAAGGCTGCACTCCGTGCGATGGCTGCACTCTGTGCGAAGGCTGCACTCCGTGCGAAGGCTGCACTCCGTGCGAAGTCTGCACTCCGTGCCAAGGCTGCACTCCGTGCGAGGGCTGTACTCTGTGCGAAGGCTGCACTCTGTGCGAAGGCTGCACTCCGTGCGAAGGCTGCACTCCGTGCGAAGGCTGCACTCCGTGCGAAGGCTGCACTCCGTGCGAAGGCTGCACTCCTTGCGAAGTCTCCACTCCCTGCGAAGGCTGCACTCCGTGTGAAGGCTGCACTCCGTGCGAAGGCTGCACTCCGTGCGAAGGCTGCACTCTGTGCGAAGGCTGCACTCTGTGCGAAGGCTGCACTCCTTGCGAAACGTCCACTCCGTGCGAAGGCTGCACTCCGTGCGATGGCTGCGCTCCAAGCGAAGGCTGCGCTCCGTGCGAAGGCAGCTTTCCGTGCGAAGGCAGCACTCCGTGAGAAGGCAGCACTTCGTGCGAAGGCTGCACTCCGTGCGAAGTTTGCACTCTGTGCGAAGGCTGCACTCCGTGCGAAGGCAGCACTCCATGCGAAGGCTTCACTCCGTGTGAAGGCTGCACTCCGTGCGAAGACTGCACTCCGTGCGAAGGCTGCACTCCGTGCGAAGACTGCACTCCGTGCAACAGCAGCACTCCGTGCGAAGGCAGCACTCAGTGCGAAGGCAGCACTCCGTGCGAAGGCTGCACTCCATGCGAAGGCTTCACTCCGTGCGAAGGCTGCACTCCGTGCGAAGGCAGCACTCCCTGTGAAGGCTGCACTCCTTGCGAAGGCTGCACTCCTTGCAAAGTCTCCACTCCGTGCGATGGCTGCACTCCGTGCGAAGGCTGCACTCTGTGCGAAGGCTGCACTCTGTGCGAAGGCAGCACTCCGTGCGAAGGCTGCACTCCGTGCGATGGCTGCACCCCTTGCAAAGTCTCCACTCCGTGCGAAGGCTGCACTCCGTGCGATGGCTGCACTCAGTGCGAAGGCTGCACTCCGTGCAACAGCAGCACTCCGTGCGAAGGCAGCTCTCCGTGTGAAGGCAGCACTCCGTGTGAAGGCTGCACTCCGTGCGAAGGCTGCACTCCTTACGAAGTCTCCACTCCGTGCGAAGGCTGCACTCCGTGCGATGGCTGCACTCTGTGCGAAGGCTGCACTCCGTGCGAAGGCTGCACTCCGTGCGAAGTCTGCACTCCGTGCCAAGGCTGCACTCCGTGCGAGGGCTGTACTCTGTGCGAAGGCTGCACTCTGTGCGAAGGCTGCACTCCGTGCGAAGGCTGCACTCCGTGCGAAGGCTGCACTCCGTGCGAAGGCTGCACTCCGTGCGAAGGCTGCACTCCTTGCGAAGTCTCCACTCCCTGCGAAGGCTGCACTCCGTGTGAAGGCTGCACTCCGTGCGAAGGCTGCACTCCGTGCGAAGGCTGCACTCTGTGCGAAGGCTGCACTCTGTGCGAAGGCTGCACTCCTTGCGAAACGTCCACTCCGTGCGAAGGCTGCACTCCGTGCGATGGCTGCGCTCCAAGCGAAGGCTGCGCTCCGTGCGAAGGCAGCTTTCCGTGCGAAGGCAGCACTCCGTGAGAAGGCAGCACTTCGTGCGAAGGCTGCACTCCGTGCGAAGTTTGCACTCTGTGCGAAGGCTGCACTCCGTGCGAAGGCTGCACTCCGTGCGAAGGCTGCACTCCATGCAGAGACTGCACTCCATGCAGACACTGCACCCCATGCAGAGACTGCACTCCATGTGGAGGCTGCACCCCATGCAGAGACTGCACTCCCTGCGGAGGCTGCACTCCCTGCGGAGGCTGCACTTATTGTGAAGGCTGCACTCATTGTGAAGCCTGCAGTCATTGAAAGTCTCATTCTTTGCAAGGGCTGCACAGCTTAATAAGGCTGCACACACCGTTATTACTGCGTAGTCTTATTTCATCACTCCTATTAAGTGAGAAGATCTTTGTGGACGTCATGCAGTGTACGGTCTGCAAACCATGTCAAAGTAGCATGACTTGTAGTCAGTACACCTTGTGGGATAGCACTGTTAATGAAATAATGACAGATTGTGAGGAGATACATATAAGAAAGAGACATGTTGCTACAGGTAGAGGAGCATATGTTCTGATATCAGTAGCTCTTGTCAGAGCAGCTCACAGCTCACCATGAAAGGAAAGCACACCCACCAGGGGCAACACACATTCGAAAGACAGTACAGATTGTGAGAGACTACACTGATTGGAAGTGGCATATGTTATTAGGAAGTGACTCTATTGAAGGACAGAACGTGAAGCATGGACACCACTCCTTTTGAGGGCAGCATCCCTACTGAGGACAGAAGATCTGGGATGGGAGAACCACACAATGTGAGCTCAGCTTGCTCTGCAAGGGGGGCTTGTTATGCGCTGCATGAGAGTACAGCACAGCTAGCAAGGTTGGCACACCTTGCGGGGACGGCACACCAAGTGGGGACGGCACACCAAGCGGGACGGCACACCTTGCGGGGACGGCACACCTTGCGGGGATGGCACACCTTGCGGGGACGGCACACCAAGCGGGGATGGCACACCACGCGGGGACGGCACACCAAGCGGGGACGGCACACCAAGCGGGGACGGCACAAAGAACGCCAGGGGACGGCACACCAAGCGGGGACGGCACACCAAGCGGGACGCACACCAAGCGGGGACGGGACACCAAGCGGGGACGGCACACCAAGCGGGGACGGCACACCAAGCGGGGCGGCACACCAAGCGGGGACGGCACAGCAAGCGGGGACGGCACACCAAGCGGGAACGGCACACCAAGCGGGGACGGCACAGCAAGCGGAGACGGCACACCAAGCGGGGACGGCACACCAAGCGGGGACGGCACACCAAGCGGGGACGGCACACCAAGCGGGGACGGCACACCAAGCGAGGACGGCACACCATGCGAGGGTGGCACACCATGTGAGAATGGCACACCATGTGAGAATGGCACACCATGTGAGAATGGCACACCATGCAGGGACAGCACACCTCACAAGCACTGCACACCTAGAGAAGGCAGCACACCTGTGAAGTTAGCATGCCATGTGAAGACAGGTCGCCCTGCAAAGATACCTTCAGAACACAAGACACCAATAAAATTGCACACCTGCTGAGTACATCAAGCGTTAAGAAGATGGCAGATATGCAGAGGACAGCACACTTTAGGCAGTCCTCACACCTTAAAGGGAGAGCACATGGTGGAATGAGAGGACATCTTATAAGGGTGGCACACCCTAAGAGGAGAGTATGCCTTGTAATGTTAGTACACCGTGTGGGGATAGGACAATATATGAAGATGGCATATTTTCTGAAAAATTATATGTTCCAATGACTGCACTCATTATGAGGTTAGCACATGTTGGCAGTACAGCTCACCATGTGGGGGACAGAATAATTTTCACGGACAGCACAACCTCTGAGGACAGCTCACCTTGCACAGAATGCACACCCCTTGCAAGGACAAAACAGCCTGCAAGGAAAGGACATCTTTCGAGGACAACACACCTTGTGCAGCAGCATACTTTTTGAGGACAGCGTATCTTATGAGAACAACAAATATTTTCAGGACCGTTAAACAAGCGAGGACAGAACACCATATTAAGGTACAACATGTTGGGAGGAAAAACATATTTTCTGATATGTGTATATTGTGCCATGCCATACCTGCTCACCTTGTGATGAGTACAAAACCTGTGAGGACAGTACAGCTTACATTGACAGCAGATATTGACACCAGCAATCCTCACAATGACAGAACAGGTAGTTAGTGTATCTGACCTTGTGAACATAGCATGCTTTTTGATGACAGCACAGCACACATTGCAAGGACAGCACACCTTGCGAGGGAAGCACACTTTTTGGGGACAGCACAATTTGCGAGGACAGCACAAGTTGTGAGTACAGCACAACTTGCGAGGACAGCACAGCTTGCAAGGACAGCACAGCTTGCAAGGACAGCACAGCTTGCAAGGACAGCACAGCTTGCAAGGACAGCACAGCCTGAGAGGACAGCACAGCTTGCGAGGACAGCACTGCTTGAGAGGACAGCACAGCTTGCGAGGACAGCACAGCTTGCGAGGGCAGCACAGCTTGCGAGGGCAGCACAGCTTGCGAGGGCAGCACAGCTTGCGAGGGCAGCACAGCTTGCGAGGGCAGCACAGCTTGCGAGGACAACAGACCTTGTGATTAACAATGCGGATGCCATAACCCTAGTACATTCAGTAACTGTTTCATTTGCAGCAACCTTTATGTATACAGTAACACTTGCATGTACAGATATACTGAAATGAATAGGAAGAACTTCACATTCAGCAGTTTTAGCTGATAGAACATGAATAGTGTGTGCTGCAACTCTTGCATGCACAGTATCTCTAATGTACAGAGTAAGTTTTGCGTAAGCAGTCACTTCTCCATGCCAGGTATCTCTTGCAAGTTCAGTAATAGATGCTTTTGCAGCTGGGTTATGTGTAGTAACTACATAACTTGAATAGACTGCTTTGCTTGCGTGCTGTAATGCAGAAAAAAAGAAATGGGGAGGAGAAAAAGCAGTATTTAGAAAGAAGGGAGGGAGTGTATGAGGAAAGTATGTTTGAAAGAGTTGAAGAGGATAGTAATATGGGGAAGGAGGAGAGGAGGAGAAGGAAGCCATGGTGAGAAGAGGGAGAATGTATGGGGCAAAGAGGAAACGATGGAGAGAAGTAAGGAAGGAACAAAAGTAACAGGTAATATAACTATAAAGTGAAAGGAGGAGGATAGAGAAAAGTAATATATATACATAGTGTGTAGATGGTATGTTTACTACAATTGAGAACACACAAAAACGCTGTATAGGCAGTGAAGTGGAGACTCAAAAGGAGAAATAACCACTAAGTCTGTGGTGAGGCAAGAAGGAAGAACGTCCATAACAGTAAGCGCTACTGAATAATAAAGTGGGGAAATCAAAGTGTAGAATGGTAGTCGAGCCACATGGTGGCTAGAATAAAAGACACTCGTCGGTGTGGTGTCTAATATCAGTCATGCTGTCTGTCAAGACAACAACAAGAATGTACAGATCAAACTGGTGCATCGAAATTCTTGACGACTGGAGCATTATAATCAGTACCATAAGCTGTGCTGTGTGGCGCCAATTAACAAGTTGTCAGACGAGAATCGAAGGCAACATATCCACCGTAATACAAAAGATGAGAGACAGACGTACCAGTATTGCTAGACATGCCTAATGCCGCATAAATCCACGCTGCGACTTGTGCCGCCCATTGACATAACGTAGTGTTACAGATGAAGTGCCTGCCGAATACGTGGAGGGATTTCTATAGACTGTAACAATAAAAAAAAAAAGGAAAGTGTGAAGAGCGTGGGACACAGGGCATCCGATACATTGTACACCAAGGACGGAATGCGTCGGAAAGCGCGGTCCAGTATTGCGATAGGTGGTGTGTTGGGGGGGGGGGAGGGGGTTAAGGGGCACAAAATGCGGCCCGTCATTCGTCGGAATTCGCAGCTCGCGGCCGATATCCTGTGGTGCGATTCCAGGGATGAGCACAGCCTCTCACAGTCGCCTGGAGGCGCCATAAAATTTTGACTGTTCAGACTAAGCACATTCATATCGACATGGCGAACATCCATGTTCAGCTATTTGCTTCCAGGCTCCACCTCCTGAGTTAGCAGGCTCCGATGTAATATTGTTGCAACCCTAGCTTCCGACTGAGAAAGCAAAACAGAAATTTACAGATCACACACACTCACAAATCGTCGCAATTGGGCTGCATTAAAATAATTGGAGCATTACATAATAATTAAGTCACAAGCAGTGCTGTGTGGCAGCAGTGAAAGTGTTTCCATAAGGAAATCCAGGGGAAAAAAAGATTCGCTGTAATACACGCCGTCAGAGGTGGGGGTGGCACGCCTGCTAATACAATTAACGGCGACTATTTTAATTGCTGCTTGAGGGCTGGTGTGTCTGACAGCTTGGCAGCGCACATACTGCTTCCTCACTTGCTTCCCAACTTAGCAAGCGAAGTCGCAAACAAGTTATTTCAACAGGCGCATTTGTATCACCTGTGTAGTTTGTGTGTGTGGGGGGGGGGCGGGGGGGGGGGGAGGATGAAAGTAGTGCGCAGCCTGATGGCTTGGCAGCATGCATTTTGTTTCCCTTCTAGCCGCCCGACTTAGCAGGCAGCATGTATTTTGTCCCCCTCCTAGACGCCCGACTTAGCAAGCGACTTTGCAATGCGACTCCGCTGCGCTCCGCTTGCTCACAGTTACCTTATAAGGCGGCCGGTCCGAACAAGTGGCAGCGAGAGGCCCGCGTATACTAAGCGGTGCGCGGAATATCTTCTGCGTCAACGCAACAAACAACACGTCACCTACAATCTTAAAACTTTGACACCGCCAAGCGACCACCGTCCTCAGTACGTCATAAAAATTTCACCTCGATACGACCTCACTGTCCCAGGCAAAAACGCACTCAAAGACGTAAATACAAACCGAAAAGAAAAACGGGTTACACAAACTCACGCAAAAGCTACTTTTTCGTCTTATCTAGTTACAAATTAAACACTTTCCGTTACTCTCCTTTCATTCTACTGTGGAAACTAGTATTTTTTTACGTCGCCACGCGGTCCGATATCAAAGCAAATTACGCTTACTGCGCTAGCCGGCGCGGCGCGTCTCCGCTCATCGTGTTTCAAAACACACTGCATAAACGTCCGTAACTCATCGATGCCTTCACTTACAATCTTAAAACTTTGACACCGCCAAGCGACCACCGTCCTCAGTACGTCATAAAAATTTCACCTCGATACGACCTCACTGTCCCAGGCAAAAACGCACTCAAAGACGTAAATACAAACCGAAAAGAAAAACGGGTTACACAAACTCACGCAAAAGCTACTTTTTCGTCTTATCTAGTTACAAATTAAACACTTTCCGTTACTCTCCTTTCATTCTACTGTGGAAACTAGTATTTTTTTACGTCGCCACGCGGTCCGATATCAAAGCAAATTACGCTTACTGCGCTAGCCGGCGCGGCGCGTCTCCGCTCATCGTGTTTCAAAACACACTGCATAAACGTCCGTAACTCATCGATGCCTTCACTTACAATCTTAAAACTTTGACACCGCCAAGCGACCACCGTCCTCAGTACGTCATAAAAATTTCACCTCGATACGACCTCACTGTCCCAGGCAAAAACGCACTCAAAGACGTAAATACAAACCGAAAAGAAAAACGGGTTACACAAACTCACGCAAAAGCTACTTTTTCGTCTTATCTAGTTACAAATTAAACACTTTCCGTTACTCTCCTTTCATTCTACTGTGGAAACTAGTATTTTTTTACGTCGCCACGCGGTCCGATATCAAAGCAAATTACGCTTACTGCGCTAGCCGGCGCGGCGCGTCTCCGCTCATCGTGTTTCAAAACACACTGCATAAACGTCCGTAACTCATCGATGCCTTCACTTACAATCTTAAAACTTTGACACCGCCAAGCGACCACCGTCCTCAGTACGTCATAAAAATTTCACCTCGATACGACCTCACTGTCCCAGGCAAAAACGCACTCAAAGACGTAAATACAAACCGAAAAGAAAAACGGGTTACACAAACTCACGCAAAAGCTACTTTTTCGTCTTATCTAGTTACAAATTAAACACTTTCCGTTACTCTCCTTTCATTCTACTGTGGAAACTAGTATTTTTTTACGTCGCCACGCGGTCCGATATCAAAGCAAATTACGCTTACTGCGCTAGCCGGCGCGGCGCGTCTCCGCTCATCGTGTTTCAAAACACACTGCATAAACGTCCGTAACTCATCGATGCCTTCACTTACAATCTTAAAACTTTGACACCGCCAAGCGACCACCGTCCTCAGTACGTCATAAAAATTTCACCTCGATACGACCTCACTGTCCCAGGCAAAAACGCACTCAAAGACGTAAATACAAACCGAAAAGAAAAACGGGTTACACAAACTCACGCAAAAGCTACTTTTTCGTCTTATCTAGTTACAAATTAAACACTTTCCGTTACTCTCCTTTCATTCTACTGTGGAAACTAGTATTTTTTTACGTCGCCACGCGGTCCGATATCAAAGCAAATTACGCTTACTGCGCTAGCCGGCGCGGCGCGTCTCCGCTCATCGTGTTTCAAAACACACTGCATAAACGTCCGTAACTCATCGATGCCTTCACTTACAATCTTAAAACTTTGACACCGCCAAGCGACCACCGTCCTCAGTACGTCATAAAAATTTCACCTCGATACGACCTCACTGTCCCAGGCAAAAACGCACTCAAAGACGTAAATACAAACCGAAAAGAAAAACGGGTTACACAAACTCACGCAAAAGCTACTTTTTCGTCTTATCTAGTTACAAATTAAACACTTTCCGTTACTCTCCTTTCATTCTACTGTGGAAACTAGTATTTTTTTACGTCGCCACGCGGTCCGATATCAAAGCAAATTACGCTTACTGCGCTAGCCGGCGCGGCGCGTCTCCGCTCATCGTGTTTCAAAACACACTGCATAAACGTCCGTAACTCATCGATGCCTTCACTTACAATCTTAAAACTTTGACACCGCCAAGCGACCACCGTCCTCAGTACGTCATAAAAATTTCACCTCGATACGACCTCACTGTCCCAGGCAAAAACGCACTCAAAGACGTAAATACAAACCGAAAAGAAAAACGGGTTACACAAACTCACGCAAAAGCTACTTTTTCGTCTTATCTAGTTACAAATTAAACACTTTCCGTTACTCTCCTTTCATTCTACTGTGGAAACTAGTATTTTTTTACGTCGCCACGCGGTCCGATATCAAAGCAAATTACGCTTACTGCGCTAGCCGGCGCGGCGCGTCTCCGCTCATCGTGTTTCAAAACACACTGCATAAACGTCCGTAACTCATCGATGCCTTCACTTACAATCTTAAAACTTTGACACCGCCAAGCGACCACCGTCCTCAGTACGTCATAAAAATTTCACCTCGATACGACCTCACTGTCCCAGGCAAAAACGCACTCAAAGACGTAAATACAAACCGAAAAGAAAAACGGGTTACACAAACTCACGCAAAAGCTACTTTTTCGTCTTATCTAGTTACAAATTAAACACTTTCCGTTACTCTCCTTTCATTCTACTGTGGAAACTAGTATTTTTTTACGTCGCCACGCGGTCCGATATCAAAGCAAATTACGCTTACTGCGCTAGCCGGCGCGGCGCGTCTCCGCTCATCGTGTTTCAAAACACACTGCATAAACGTCCGTAACTCATCGATGCCTTCACTTACAATCTTAAAACTTTGACACCGCCAAGCGACCACCGTCCTCAGTACGTCATAAAAATTTCACCTCGATACGACCTCACTGTCCCAGGCAAAAACGCACTCAAAGACGTAAATACAAACCGAAAAGAAAAACGGGTTACACAAACTCACGCAAAAGCTACTTTTTCGTCTTATCTAGTTACAAATTAAACACTTTCCGTTACTCTCCTTTCATTCTACTGTGGAAACTAGTATTTTTTTACGTCGCCACGCGGTCCGATATCAAAGCAAATTACGCTTACTGCGCTAGCCGGCGCGGCGCGTCTCCGCTCATCGTGTTTCAAAACACACTGCATAAACGTCCGTAACTCATCGATGCCTTCACTTACAATCTTAAAACTTTGACACCGCCAAGCGACCACCGTCCTCAGTACGTCATAAAAATTTCACCTCGATACGACCTCACTGTCCCAGGCAAAAACGCACTCAAAGACGTAAATACAAACCGAAAAGAAAAACGGGTTACACAAACTCACGCAAAAGCTACTTTTTCGTCTTATCTAGTTACAAATTAAACACTTTCCGTTACTCTCCTTTCATTCTACTGTGGAAACTAGTATTTTTTTACGTCGCCACGCGGTCCGATATCAAAGCAAATTACGCTTACTGCGCTAGCCGGCGCGGCGCGTCTCCGCTCATCGTGTTTCAAAACACACTGCATAAACGTCCGTAACTCATCGATGCCTTCACTTACAATCTTAAAACTTTGACACCGCCAAGCGACCACCGTCCTCAGTACGTCATAAAAATTTCACCTCGATACGACCTCACTGTCCCAGGCAAAAACGCACTCAAAGACGTAAATACAAACCGAAAAGAAAAACGGGTTACACAAACTCACGCAAAAGCTACTTTTTCGTCTTATCTAGTTACAAATTAAACACTTTCCGTTACTCTCCTTTCATTCTACTGTGGAAACTAGTATTTTTTTACGTCGCCACGCGGTCCGATATCAAAGCAAATTACGCTTACTGCGCTAGCCGGCGCGGCGCGTCTCCGCTCATCGTGTTTCAAAACACACTGCATAAACGTCCGTAACTCATCGATGCCTTCACTTACAATCTTAAAACTTTGACACCGCCAAGCGACCACCGTCCTCAGTACGTCATAAAAATTTCACCTCGATACGACCTCACTGTCCCAGGCAAAAACGCACTCAAAGACGTAAATACAAACCGAAAAGAAAAACGGGTTACACAAACTCACGCAAAAGCTACTTTTTCGTCTTATCTAGTTACAAATTAAACACTTTCCGTTACTCTCCTTTCATTCTACTGTGGAAACTAGTATTTTTTTACGTCGCCACGCGGTCCGATATCAAAGCAAATTACGCTTACTGCGCTAGCCGGCGCGGCGCGTCTCCGCTCATCGTGTTTCAAAACACACTGCATAAACGTCCGTAACTCATCGATGCCTTCACTTACAATCTTAAAACTTTGACACCGCCAAGCGACCACCGTCCTCAGTACGTCATAAAAATTTCACCTCGATACGACCTCACTGTCCCAGGCAAAAACGCACTCAAAGACGTAAATACAAACCGAAAAGAAAAACGGGTTACACAAACTCACGCAAAAGCTACTTTTTCGTCTTATCTAGTTACAAATTAAACACTTTCCGTTACTCTCCTTTCATTCTACTGTGGAAACTAGTATTTTTTTACGTCGCCACGCGGTCCGATATCAAAGCAAATTACGCTTACTGCGCTAGCCGGCGCGGCGCGTCTCCGCTCATCGTGTTTCAAAACACACTGCATAAACGTCCGTAACTCATCGATGCCTTCACTTACAATCTTAAAACTTTGACACCGCCAAGCGACCACCGTCCTCAGTACGTCATAAAAATTTCACCTCGATACGACCTCACTGTCCCAGGCAAAAACGCACTCAAAGACGTAAATACAAACCGAAAAGAAAAACGGGTTACACAAACTCACGCAAAAGCTACTTTTTCGTCTTATCTAGTTACAAATTAAACACTTTCCGTTACTCTCCTTTCATTCTACTGTGGAAACTAGTATTTTTTTACGTCGCCACGCGGTCCGATATCAAAGCAAATTACGCTTACTGCGCTAGCCGGCGCGGCGCGTCTCCGCTCATCGTGTTTCAAAACACACTGCATAAACGTCCGTAACTCATCGATGCCTTCACTTACAATCTTAAAACTTTGACACCGCCAAGCGACCACCGTCCTCAGTACGTCATAAAAATTTCACCTCGATACGACCTCACTGTCCCAGGCAAAAACGCACTCAAAGACGTAAATACAAACCGAAAAGAAAAACGGGTTACACAAACTCACGCAAAAGCTACTTTTTCGTCTTATCTAGTTACAAATTAAACACTTTCCGTTACTCTCCTTTCATTCTACTGTGGAAACTAGTATTTTTTTACGTCGCCACGCGGTCCGATATCAAAGCAAATTACGCTTACTGCGCTAGCCGGCGCGGCGCGTCTCCGCTCATCGTGTTTCAAAACACACTGCATAAACGTCCGTAACTCATCGATGCCTTCACTTACAATCTTAAAACTTTGACACCGCCAAGCGACCACCGTCCTCAGTACGTCATAAAAATTTCACCTCGATACGACCTCACTGTCCCAGGCAAAAACGCACTCAAAGACGTAAATACAAACCGAAAAGAAAAACGGGTTACACAAACTCACGCAAAAGCTACTTTTTCGTCTTATCTAGTTACAAATTAAACACTTTCCGTTACTCTCCTTTCATTCTACTGTGGAAACTAGTATTTTTTTACGTCGCCACGCGGTCCGATATCAAAGCAAATTACGCTTACTGCGCTAGCCGGCGCGGCGCGTCTCCGCTCATCGTGTTTCAAAACACACTGCATAAACGTCCGTAACTCATCGATGCCTTCACTTACAATCTTAAAACTTTGACACCGCCAAGCGACCACCGTCCTCAGTACGTCATAAAAATTTCACCTCGATACGACCTCACTGTCCCAGGCAAAAACGCACTCAAAGACGTAAATACAAACCGAAAAGAAAAACGGGTTACACAAACTCACGCAAAAGCTACTTTTTCGTCTTATCTAGTTACAAATTAAACACTTTCCGTTACTCTCCTTTCATTCTACTGTGGAAACTAGTATTTTTTTACGTCGCCACGCGGTCCGATATCAAAGCAAATTACGCTTACTGCGCTAGCCGGCGCGGCGCGTCTCCGCTCATCGTGTTTCAAAACACACTGCATAAACGTCCGTAACTCATCGATGCCTTCACTTACAATCTTAAAACTTTGACACCGCCAAGCGACCACCGTCCTCAGTACGTCATAAAAATTTCACCTCGATACGACCTCACTGTCCCAGGCAAAAACGCACTCAAAGACGTAAATACAAACCGAAAAGAAAAACGGGTTACACAAACTCACGCAAAAGCTACTTTTTCGTCTTATCTAGTTACAAATTAAACACTTTCCGTTACTCTCCTTTCATTCTACTGTGGAAACTAGTATTTTTTTACGTCGCCACGCGGTCCGATATCAAAGCAAATTACGCTTACTGCGCTAGCCGGCGCGGCGCGTCTCCGCTCATCGTGTTTCAAAACACACTGCATAAACGTCCGTAACTCATCGATGCCTTCACTTACAATCTTAAAACTTTGACACCGCCAAGCGACCACCGTCCTCAGTACGTCATAAAAATTTCACCTCGATACGACCTCACTGTCCCAGGCAAAAACGCACTCAAAGACGTAAATACAAACCGAAAAGAAAAACGGGTTACACAAACTCACGCAAAAGCTACTTTTTCGTCTTATCTAGTTACAAATTAAACACTTTCCGTTACTCTCCTTTCATTCTACTGTGGAAACTAGTATTTTTTTACGTCGCCACGCGGTCCGATATCAAAGCAAATTACGCTTACTGCGCTAGCCGGCGCGGCGCGTCTCCGCTCATCGTGTTTCAAAACACACTGCATAAACGTCCGTAACTCATCGATGCCTTCACTTACAATCTTAAAACTTTGACACCGCCAAGCGACCACCGTCCTCAGTACGTCATAAAAATTTCACCTCGATACGACCTCACTGTCCCAGGCAAAAACGCACTCAAAGACGTAAATACAAACCGAAAAGAAAAACGGGTTACACAAACTCACGCAAAAGCTACTTTTTCGTCTTATCTAGTTACAAATTAAACACTTTCCGTTACTCTCCTTTCATTCTACTGTGGAAACTAGTATTTTTTTACGTCGCCACGCGGTCCGATATCAAAGCAAATTACGCTTACTGCGCTAGCCGGCGCGGCGCGTCTCCGCTCATCGTGTTTCAAAACACACTGCATAAACGTCCGTAACTCATCGATGCCTTCACTTACAATCTTAAAACTTTGACACCGCCAAGCGACCACCGTCCTCAGTACGTCATAAAAATTTCACCTCGATACGACCTCACTGTCCCAGGCAAAAACGCACTCAAAGACGTAAATACAAACCGAAAAGAAAAACGGGTTACACAAACTCACGCAAAAGCTACTTTTTCGTCTTATCTAGTTACAAATTAAACACTTTCCGTTACTCTCCTTTCATTCTACTGTGGAAACTAGTATTTTTTTACGTCGCCACGCGGTCCGATATCAAAGCAAATTACGCTTACTGCGCTAGCCGGCGCGGCGCGTCTCCGCTCATCGTGTTTCAAAACACACTGCATAAACGTCCGTAACTCATCGATGCCTTCACTTACAATCTTAAAACTTTGACACCGCCAAGCGACCACCGTCCTCAGTACGTCATAAAAATTTCACCTCGATACGACCTCACTGTCCCAGGCAAAAACGCACTCAAAGACGTAAATACAAACCGAAAAGAAAAACGGGTTACACAAACTCACGCAAAAGCTACTTTTTCGTCTTATCTAGTTACAAATTAAACACTTTCCGTTACTCTCCTTTCATTCTACTGTGGAAACTAGTATTTTTTTACGTCGCCACGCGGTCCGATATCAAAGCAAATTACGCTTACTGCGCTAGCCGGCGCGGCGCGTCTCCGCTCATCGTGTTTCAAAACACACTGCATAAACGTCCGTAACTCATCGATGCCTTCACTTACAATCTTAAAACTTTGACACCGCCAAGCGACCACCGTCCTCAGTACGTCATAAAAATTTCACCTCGATACGACCTCACTGTCCCAGGCAAAAACGCACTCAAAGACGTAAATACAAACCGAAAAGAAAAACGGGTTACACAAACTCACGCAAAAGCTACTTTTTCGTCTTATCTAGTTACAAATTAAACACTTTCCGTTACTCTCCTTTCATTCTACTGTGGAAACTAGTATTTTTTTACGTCGCCACGCGGTCCGATATCAAAGCAAATTACGCTTACTGCGCTAGCCGGCGCGGCGCGTCTCCGCTCATCGTGTTTCAAAACACACTGCATAAACGTCCGTAACTCATCGATGCCTTCACTTACAATCTTAAAACTTTGACACCGCCAAGCGACCACCGTCCTCAGTACGTCATAAAAATTTCACCTCGATACGACCTCACTGTCCCAGGCAAAAACGCACTCAAAGACGTAAATACAAACCGAAAAGAAAAACGGGTTACACAAACTCACGCAAAAGCTACTTTTTCGTCTTATCTAGTTACAAATTAAACACTTTCCGTTACTCTCCTTTCATTCTACTGTGGAAACTAGTATTTTTTTACGTCGCCACGCGGTCCGATATCAAAGCAAATTACGCTTACTGCGCTAGCCGGCGCGGCGCGTCTCCGCTCATCGTGTTTCAAAACACACTGCATAAACGTCCGTAACTCATCGATGCCTTCACTTACAATCTTAAAACTTTGACACCGCCAAGCGACCACCGTCCTCAGTACGTCATAAAAATTTCACCTCGATACGACCTCACTGTCCCAGGCAAAAACGCACTCAAAGACGTAAATACAAACCGAAAAGAAAAACGGGTTACACAAACTCACGCAAAAGCTACTTTTTCGTCTTATCTAGTTACAAATTAAACACTTTCCGTTACTCTCCTTTCATTCTACTGTGGAAACTAGTATTTTTTTACGTCGCCACGCGGTCCGATATCAAAGCAAATTACGCTTACTGCGCTAGCCGGCGCGGCGCGTCTCCGCTCATCGTGTTTCAAAACACACTGCATAAACGTCCGTAACTCATCGATGCCTTCACTTACAATCTTAAAACTTTGACACCGCCAAGCGACCACCGTCCTCAGTACGTCATAAAAATTTCACCTCGATACGACCTCACTGTCCCAGGCAAAAACGCACTCAAAGACGTAAATACAAACCGAAAAGAAAAACGGGTTACACAAACTCACGCAAAAGCTACTTTTTCGTCTTATCTAGTTACAAATTAAACACTTTCCGTTACTCTCCTTTCATTCTACTGTGGAAACTAGTATTTTTTTACGTCGCCACGCGGTCCGATATCAAAGCAAATTACGCTTACTGCGCTAGCCGGCGCGGCGCGTCTCCGCTCATCGTGTTTCAAAACACACTGCATAAACGTCCGTAACTCATCGATGCCTTCACTTACAATCTTAAAACTTTGACACCGCCAAGCGACCACCGTCCTCAGTACGTCATAAAAATTTCACCTCGATACGACCTCACTGTCCCAGGCAAAAACGCACTCAAAGACGTAAATACAAACCGAAAAGAAAAACGGGTTACACAAACTCACGCAAAAGCTACTTTTTCGTCTTATCTAGTTACAAATTAAACACTTTCCGTTACTCTCCTTTCATTCTACTGTGGAAACTAGTATTTTTTTACGTCGCCACGCGGTCCGATATCAAAGCAAATTACGCTTACTGCGCTAGCCGGCGCGGCGCGTCTCCGCTCATCGTGTTTCAAAACACACTGCATAAACGTCCGTAACTCATCGATGCCTTCACTTACAATCTTAAAACTTTGACACCGCCAAGCGACCACCGTCCTCAGTACGTCATAAAAATTTCACCTCGATACGACCTCACTGTCCCAGGCAAAAACGCACTCAAAGACGTAAATACAAACCGAAAAGAAAAACGGGTTACACAAACTCACGCAAAAGCTACTTTTTCGTCTTATCTAGTTACAAATTAAACACTTTCCGTTACTCTCCTTTCATTCTACTGTGGAAACTAGTATTTTTTTACGTCGCCACGCGGTCCGATATCAAAGCAAATTACGCTTACTGCGCTAGCCGGCGCGGCGCGTCTCCGCTCATCGTGTTTCAAAACACACTGCATAAACGTCCGTAACTCATCGATGCCTTCACTTACAATCTTAAAACTTTGACACCGCCAAGCGACCACCGTCCTCAGTACGTCATAAAAATTTCACCTCGATACGACCTCACTGTCCCAGGCAAAAACGCACTCAAAGACGTAAATACAAACCGAAAAGAAAAACGGGTTACACAAACTCACGCAAAAGCTACTTTTTCGTCTTATCTAGTTACAAATTAAACACTTTCCGTTACTCTCCTTTCATTCTACTGTGGAAACTAGTATTTTTTTACGTCGCCACGCGGTCCGATATCAAAGCAAATTACGCTTACTGCGCTAGCCGGCGCGGCGCGTCTCCGCTCATCGTGTTTCAAAACACACTGCATAAACGTCCGTAACTCATCGATGCCTTCACTTACAATCTTAAAACTTTGACACCGCCAAGCGACCACCGTCCTCAGTACGTCATAAAAATTTCACCTCGATACGACCTCACTGTCCCAGGCAAAAACGCACTCAAAGACGTAAATACAAACCGAAAAGAAAAACGGGTTACACAAACTCACGCAAAAGCTACTTTTTCGTCTTATCTAGTTACAAATTAAACACTTTCCGTTACTCTCCTTTCATTCTACTGTGGAAACTAGTATTTTTTTACGTCGCCACGCGGTCCGATATCAAAGCAAATTACGCTTACTGCGCTAGCCGGCGCGGCGCGTCTCCGCTCATCGTGTTTCAAAACACACTGCATAAACGTCCGTAACTCATCGATGCCTTCACTTACAATCTTAAAACTTTGACACCGCCAAGCGACCACCGTCCTCAGTACGTCATAAAAATTTCACCTCGATACGACCTCACTGTCCCAGGCAAAAACGCACTCAAAGACGTAAATACAAACCGAAAAGAAAAACGGGTTACACAAACTCACGCAAAAGCTACTTTTTCGTCTTATCTAGTTACAAATTAAACACTTTCCGTTACTCTCCTTTCATTCTACTGTGGAAACTAGTATTTTTTTACGTCGCCACGCGGTCCGATATCAAAGCAAATTACGCTTACTGCGCTAGCCGGCGCGGCGCGTCTCCGCTCATCGTGTTTCAAAACACACTGCATAAACGTCCGTAACTCATCGATGCCTTCACTTACAATCTTAAAACTTTGACACCGCCAAGCGACCACCGTCCTCAGTACGTCATAAAAATTTCACCTCGATACGACCTCACTGTCCCAGGCAAAAACGCACTCAAAGACGTAAATACAAACCGAAAAGAAAAACGGGTTACACAAACTCACGCAAAAGCTACTTTTTCGTCTTATCTAGTTACAAATTAAACACTTTCCGTTACTCTCCTT